>NC_057804.1:535602377-535616111 GCF_018294505.1 Triticum aestivum | reverse complement strand
ATCGCCCCATTCATAAGTCGCTATCAAGTGCTACTAGTACGCGAAGCTTTCGCCCGCTTTAACGCAATACCGCATTATGCATCCCTTACACTCAAAATGCCCGGTCCACGAGGCATCATATCATTAAAGGGAAATATCAAGTGTTCCCCGAGCACATAGGATGGTGCGGCTTTCTCGACAGCCGCACACTTACCCAACTTTACTACTCAGAGCACCAACAAAGGTCATTAAAAGACCCCGGATATGGCTCGACGAATCCAGCGTAAACATGCAAAGGCTTCATAGCCGCATAACCCTGTACAAGGGGCTCCGCGTGACAATAAACCTCAATCCTACCCATGTTTTTGTATTATGCTTTGTTTATTTTAAACATAGATTTCTCGCACGATTGATTTTACACTAAGTTCCTCTCTTTTGCAAACGAACGCCGTGCTACACCCGTCCAGGATACGGCACAACGGAGACACAGGCACAGACGTGCAGCAGGGACCCGTTTCAAGGATTCTTTTCAGATTAAGACCCTGCGTAAACCTTTTTTACTGTCTCTTGTTGATAACATCCCCCGGTTTTTGCTATCACCGAGGAGGAGGCTGGCGTCTTGGCATGTGGCCACGCCAGAATTTTGCGCGTACCTGGACACCAGGGGCTTTTTTACAATGGGCTTTTGTTCGGCCCGTCTTCATAAAGACCGAATACCTTAGGGAGTGTTCGGCGTCGCGAGTTTGGCCTTATATGCATCAGCTCCGAATCATGTCTTCGGTCAAATGTTGGGTTTTCCCGGCTCCCGTGTTTTGCTGCCTTACGTTCCGCTCTATCGGCTAAGGCGGCACCAGGAGAACTACTGCGATTGTGCCCCGGTTCGGCTAGGCGAGCACCTCAGTAGAGAAAGCCGAAAACTGACTGTCATGATCTAGCGAGAGACTGGTCAACCACTTGATGACCTACCGGAATCTTTAGGATTCCTCCGCATTAACGAAGGGCCGTTTCCCGGTCAGGCACACACGCGCCCCGAATTCGGGCGAGCGCGGTGCCCCTAGGGGCTATTCAGTAGCCCCATTGTCAAACTCCTATGGCTAAGTGAAAGTGATAAAGCATTATAGTCCGATTGCCTAGTTCGCTGTGCTATCACCTCCTTTATAGGACCAAGACGTTGGCTCAAGTGTGAAAAGGCGCCTTTTTGCGAACACCCCCGCATTGTATGCGTGGGGGCTGAAGCCAACGACTACATCTTTCAGGTTATATACATATATACATTAACGGCCGCACAGGAGGCATTATGATTCTTGAAAGCACAAGTATAAAAAGCTTTTACATCCTATCAAAATATTGTTTTACAATAGCACATGTTATTCGAACACAACATCCTTCGAGCACTGCGTCTCTATTAAACGAGCGCCCTGAAGAACTTCCTCAAAATAGTGATTGGCAAGTACTCGGCTTTCGTCCGAATCCCAGGATGCAACAACACTGGCCTTCATATCTGCCCAGTATGTCTTGACACGGGCAAGAGCCATCTATGCCCCCTCTATGCACGCTGACCTCTTCATTGTATCAACATGCGGCACCGAACCAAGGAACTGCTGCACCAAGCTAAAATAACTCTTCGGCTTTGGCTCTTCCGGCCACAAACGACTCGCGACGTACCTCATAGCGAGTCCGGACAACCTGTTCAGCTCCGCCCAAGCGGCCAAATGGTCGGACACCGAAAGTGGGCGCTCTGGATTATGGAACTGCGACCAAAACAGTTCTTCCAATTTATGGTCATCCAGACCCCGGAAGTGTTCGGTCGCGTCCGCGACACTTGCCGCCAAATCCAGATAAGTGTTCGCCGCACTCCATTTTCGGTCCAACGAAGCATACTTAGGATCCCCGAACTTCATCCGCAGCATATAGGGCTTTCCAGCCGCGATATCTCCGGCCTGACGTAGCTCCTCCTTCATAGCTCTCATTGCAGAGCGAGTGTCCTTGGCCTCGACAGTGACCTTTTCTAGGTCCTTCTGTGCCACCCTATCTTCTTATTCGAAGCTTACAACGGTCGGCAGCATCCTTCAATTTTACAGCCATCTCGGCCATTTCTTTCTTGCTCTGGCAGTGAGCAGCATGTTCGGCTTTTAGCTCTTCCGCCGCTTTAACGGCAGCCGCATCATTCTTCCTCGCTTGCTCCTTGGCTCGGGCAAGTTCCGCCCGAAGGTTCTCCATGGCAGCGGCACCATGTGCATTAAGCACATATGTTATAAGGCACGAGCATCAAGCTCCTCTTATCAGATGTCTTTGGAGACATTACATACCTTGTGCCTCGTCTCGCCGCTTATTTACAAGCGCGATGTCGGCATCTGCCACGTCAAGTTACCGCTTTAGCACGGCAGATTCATCAGTCCGGCTAGCCACCGAACGCCTTGCCACCTACATAGGAAAGGCGACATATTATACCTGGGATTATGATCCTCTGTGCGCCGTCATTTTTGACAACACACAGAGTCTCAGGGGCTACTATTTATACAGGGCGCATTTTATATGTGCGGCTCTGTCAAAAGGTACATCTTTTTGCGTACCTCGAAACCTGTCAGTAAACTCCTGGTGGCCTCGTACAATCCGCTTTCCGCGGACGAAATCCTTCTAATCACTGTGTTCATCAACACACGGTGTTCTTCTGAGATAGATGCTCAGCCGAGCAGATCCTGCAGCCCCTCCGACCGTGCACCTAAAGGTGCCGGACTAGTCCGACGACCTTTTTCAAAGTCCGGATTCGAAGATATCCTCCGAGACGACACCTCGGGATCGCCAGCCTCGCAAGATGGTATAGCCGGGGGAGGCGTTTCACTCTCCATCATCTCTAGACGGAGATCCCCGGAGGATGAGCTCTGCTGAGAAGGGTTGAGATCCGAACTGCAAGGTAATATTTTGGTTATCTTCCTCAGAAAGATAATAGGGATATCACTCATTTTAAAACCCCCCTCTTTACTTACGGCTCGTTGGAGAGCTGATCCCCTTGAGCGCACAATGCGGCCGGAACACTCTCAAGCGCCGGACCCTCTGACGAAGATTTCTTCCCCTGCTTTAAGGACATCGCCTCCGGGTCTTCAGAGGTGGTCCTTTTCTTTCCCTGGATAGAGGAATTCTCGATTCCTCCTTTCCTAATAGCTTCCTCCGCGAAGGCGGTAGCTTTTTTGTTCCCCTCTTCGCCTTCTTCCAAAGGCGCAATCTCCAGCATCCTGGTCAACACGGGATCCGACGTGGTCTCAGGGAGGGGGGCCGGACACCTGATAAGCTTTGCTTTCGCTATCCACTCCTGTTTGAAGGATAGCTCTTTTAAGGGCAGTGTCATGATAAATGTACGGATAGCGTGTTCGGGTACAGGGCTACTTACTTGAGTGTCCGAGCGATTGCAGCTCAGACCTGCGTCCTCGGACAAGTCCAGACACATTGCTTGTGATCCGAAGAATAATTTGTACATATCCACGGGCGTCGTGCCCATAAAGTGTTGGAGGGCTCGCGGGCCTTCCGGATTAAATTCCCACAGGCGGAGGGGGCAGCGTTTGCAGGGTAGTATGCAGCGAATCAGTATAACCTGCGCCACTACCGCCAGATTGATATCTCTTTCTAGGAGATCTCGAATGCAGCCCTGCAGCAAGGGCACGTCCTTGGACGACCCCCAGTTAAGCCCTTTATTGACCCATGACGCTAGCCGTGGTGGGGGATCCGAGTGAAAAGCAGGTAGCGCCACCAATGTGGTGCCCCTGGGGGCTGTGATGTAAAACCACTCCCGTTGCCATAAGCCGAACTCCTCTTGAAAAGAGCCCTCGGGCCATGGAGCGTCGACAATATTGCTTATAATAGCCCCTCCGCACTCAGCGTGCTGCCCCTCGATCGTCTTCGGTTCTACCTTGAAGGTTTTAAGCCACAATCCGAAGTGAGGAGTAATATGGAGGAAGGCCTCACACACGACAATGAACGATGAGATTTGGAGGATGGACTCCGGAGCTAAGTCGTGAAATTCCAGCCCGTAATAAAACATGAGCCCCTCATGAAGGGATCAATCGGGAAGCCTACCCCCGAAGGAAGTGAGATGTGAACACCACACTCTCATCGGGCTAGGGAATGGGAATAGCCTGCCCTTGAGCAGGCAGCCTATGCGAGATTTCGCCGGTTAGATACCTGGCATCTCTCAGCTTTCGCACGTCTTCTTCCGTAACGGAGGAAGGCATCCACCAGCCTTGGAGGTCGGAGCCGGACATCATCGAAGGTCCAAAGCGCCTGAATCTGGAGCTTTGGGTGTTGGAACTCGAGGCAAGAGGCGGATTTGATTGGATTGAAAGAAAGGAGTCGAGCCTTGGTCTCTTTATAAAGAGGTTGAATACCAAGAGCCCTCCCCGTGACCGTTTGGGACTCACTTTCAGTTAAGATGTCATACCAATGGCACGGTTGGGTTACCCACGCCCGTATTAATGGGAATCCCGGAATAAGGGGACACGATCTCTGCTTTCACAAGACGTGCCAAGGAAACCGCCTCGCTAAACACGCTGAGGTGGGACAGTAAAACGATTCGAATAATGGTTTGGCTGTGGCATGACGTCACACTACGGAGTACGTCAGCAGATTGGATTTGTGCAGATATTATTCTCTCTACGGTGGTATGTGGAACTTATTTTGCAGAGTCGGACGCTATCCTTGTGTTCAAAACATCTTCTATGAAATATTCGGAGGAGGAACCCGCCTTGCAATGCTGAAGACAATTTGCACGTCGGACTCATCATCATTGAAGCCTGGTTCAGGGGCTACTGAGGGAGTCATGGATTAGGGGGTTTCCGGATGGTCGGACTATGACCTTTGGCCGGACTCCTGGACTATGAAGATACAAGATTGAAGACTTCGTCCTGTGTCCGGATTGGACTTTCCTTGGCGTGGAAGGCAAGCTTGGCGATACGATATGTAGATCTCCTTCCATTGTAACCGACTCTGTGTAACCATAGCCCTCTCCGGTGTCTATATAAACCGGAGGGTTTTAGTCCGTAGGACGAACAACAATCATACCAGATGCTAGCTTCTAGGGTTTAGCCTCTCTGATCTCGTGGTAGATCAACTCTTGTACTACCCATATCATCAATATTAATCAAGTAGGAGTAGGGTTTTACCTCCATCGAGAGGGCCCGAACCTGGGTAAAAACATCGTGTCCCTTGTCTCCTGTTACCATCCGCCTAGACGCACAGTTCGGGACCCCCTACCCAAGATCCGCCGGTTTTGACACCGACATTGGTGCTTTCATTGAGAGTTCCTCTGTGTCGTCACCTTTAGGCCCGATGGCTTCTTCGATCATCAACCACGACGCAGTCCAGAGCGAGACTTTTCTCCCTGGACAGATCTTCGTGTGGGCGGCTTCGCACTGCAGGCCAATTCGCTTGGCCATCTGGAGCAGATCGAAAGCTACACCCCTGGCCCCAGAATTCCAGCTACCGGCATTCTCCCTCTTCATATAAACCTTGTAAAATAAGAGAGAATAGCCATAAGTAGTGTGACATAACGTGAAATAACAACCCATAATGCAATAAATATTGTCATAAAAGCATGATGCAAAATGGACGTATCACAGGGCGTATTCACATACACGATGTGTAAACTAAGCTAATGGCAGTTCAACAAAGTAGAAGCAATGCGAAGCATCAGTTGCAAGATATGTGCGAGCAATGTAACCTTGGAAAGTTAGAGCAAGTACCTTGATGGGTGAATAAGATAGGGCTTCTTCCTCTGACTCCTCCACTAGGGAGCTACATTGACTTAGGTCTCCCTCTAGCTCAGAATCACTGTTAGGATTATATTCTGAGCATGAATCTGTAGGTGGAGATCATTTGCATTGCATTGCATCCAGACTTGATTTCAGTCCCTTAATGCCACGTTTGACAGCCATGGCATTGTTCTGCTTTATTCTTTTCATGCGCGCAAGCTCATAATCATTATGATGCTGTTCAGAATCTGAGATTCATGAAAACATAAAAAGTAGTCAGATTATGTATGGAATGCATTGCGGATTCAACTCGGAGAGTGTCTCCCTATAAACCCCTGCATATGCAAAGTTCACCTCCCCAACCGTGCTGACCAGACCACACACAGAAATACAAACCCCTTATGTCTCTATAACAGGAAGGCACACATTTCAAAACTGAAGTAGGAACATTAGAATCATATGAAATTCATATTTGAACAAATAAACTAAGCAATTATGAGTGGCGTAATGTTTAGCTTCAAGGGTGGAGTGTTGATAGTGCGACACAAAGCAAGTAGGCAGATTGTATTCCATGTAAAAGATCGAAACCTATGTAAAAGCTGGAAATGACAGTTTCTTTCTATACAATGCAGTGTTCGTTACCCACACATGATGGAAGAGATCACATAGAGAAATACTATTCACTCATGTCTACGGTTCCAGTATTTAGAAACAGGGTGGTCCACCCTAAAAGAATATTGACAAAAAATATGACAAGGCAAGCATAGATGTAGTGAATCAATCATTTACTTGTGAGCTTATTAGGACAAGTATGCAGAATTGTAACTACAGTAAGAGACCGTCCAAAATCTGAATGAAGAAGTTTGTCTAGCACTTATTGTTTGCAACTAATCAACGTGAATAATTGGATATTATATCGAATGAGTAAGAAAGACAAGTAAAATTGTCAACAAACCTGGCTTGCAGTAGTAATCTGAGTCAATGTCACTACGACCAACAATCCATAATGACTAGTTTCTGTTCCAAGGGCCGGAATTTTGAAAACCCTGTGAACTTTAGAGGTACTAAAGATTACCGAAATACATCTGAACCATTAAGTGTAGGTAGCACTGAGCACACAACAAACCCTAAAGACAGTCCTGCCTAATGAGTAATGAATCAATTAGAAAATAGGTGATGAGGAGTGGCTGCTGAGTGTTGAGGACGTATCTTAGGATAAATCGGGTTGGCTTGGTGGATGCTACACGCATGAGCCCTGAACGGACTGGGAAGGTAGGCACGGCGGCGTGCCCGGGCAGCGGTGACGCTGTTGGGCGAGCGGCTCCTGGCCTCCTGTTAGTCCAGCGTCTCCTCCTAGAGTCATGCCGTCCGGGGACGGCAAGTCGCCGGCGAGGCAGGCGGCTGGGGGCGAGTAGAGATCGGAAGCGCGTAGCAGAATAGAGGGGAATCGGGGCCTGGGATGACCCCAAATCCTAGGGTGGGCCGGCCCACCGTGGGCACCCTGTAGAGATACACACCCGAGCGGCGAACATGCATTTTTGAAACTAATTTAGGAACATTTAGCTGACCAATTAAACAACTCTGTTTTAATAATATCAGATTCCTATTTGAACATCTAAGCTTGTTTAGCTTGATGGGTGGAGCAGTGTTATTATGACACGAAGCACGTATTCTGATCGTATAGTGATCATAATAGGGGGAAACTCTGAGCATATTTTTTAGCGAAAGAGGGTTTCCCCTCCGATTTCTATTAAAGAAACCACCACGGAACCAACATGATCAATTAAACCCTAAGGATGATCAATTAAACCGTATTATGGCTGTGCCATGGCAGATTTGAAGGTGCAAACCGGAGAAATGATATTTAGCATCCATTGTTTGCTTCGAACTAAGAACTAAATTCTAAGAGCTGAAAAGAAAGTATAGTAACCAAGTTAAGATCTATTTTCTAGTTGAGATCAAAAAGTTGAGGAGACATGAAGTACCACCTCTCTTGCGGCGCCGTGTAGGCATCGGGGGTGCGATGGCTGTCGGTGGCGTTGAAGCAGATCTGCGACGGTACGGGTGCATCGGGGGATAAGTCCCGTTGCGGTGGAAGAGAAGGTCATGTGAGCGGCCCCGGCAAAGAGGACGACGACACCGATGAAGCGAGAGGACGCGATGCAAGGCTATTGGTCCATCACCGTGGATGAGAAACGTCCATCTCTAGCAGTGGACGGCGCGGTCTTGGTAGGCGCTCCGGCATGGTGGAGGACGATGGCGATGGATGTGGTGGAGGATGGCGGCGATGGATGGGGTGGCGGACGGAGGTTGGTGTGGGGATGGGGTGTTCTAGCGCGGACGGTGTATGAATGGGAAAATGGAGGGAGGGGTACGGGGAACCATGTTTTTGGGACACGCCTGTCTGAAATATGGGAAAGTTATGAACTTAGCCCCCGTTTAAAATTTGGACGTCTCGTCGGTTGGGGATAGGACGGTAATCTCGCATCTCGCCAATATTTGCCCAGAGCGATTTCGGGTGAGGAGAGGGTGGTTGGCCCACACGGTGTACGAACGGGGCTGACAGGTAGGGCGTTGTGTCACGTCTGAGTGAAGTTACAAACTGCCCCTATTGAAAATATTTGCCTACATCGATTTCGGCCGAGTCGAGTTTGTTTTGCCGCCCACCGTGTATGAATGGGGAATGGAGGCAGAAACAGAGGTCTTTCATACGAGTTTGAATCAAATGTGTTTTGCCGCCCATGTTTGACGCCCACCATGTCGGAATTGGCTCAGAGGCGGTCGTGTCACGTCTAATTGAAGTTACTAACCTACCCCTATTTAGGGAAGTGGAAATTGGGCTGATGGATTGTCCGTGTAATGGGTAGATAGTAATTTCCATCTCCCAAACACTTGGTTTCGGGCAACCGACATGGGAGTGGACATTTTGCTGCTTCTTTCGAATTTTGGGACAATAAGCATCCACGTTTACCCTGGCAACTAAATTCGAATCCACTCTGTATTCCTATATGAATATTTATAAATCATTCTCTGTGTTTTCATATATCTTCAAAAGGACAACAAAGATGTATTCCACTGTCATATATGAATATGGTTTACAAATGCCGATACTCAAATTCAGAAACTAGAATCTAGTTTAAGGTGAATTCAAATATTTGGAACACTTCATGTCCAACTCAAATGTCACACGCGGCATAATGTGTACTCCCATTTAGATATGTACACAAGCGATGTATCAAGATTCAAATACCGAGTCAATCAACCAAGAATGTACAGAACTAACAGACATATAAACACTTATAGAGTATATGGATCAATAATATCAACTAACATACATAAGCCAGGCCGCTGTACTTTTTTTGGCTACAACATCATCCTTTTTTTAGCCAGCATCTTGGCCCTTTCCGATGTGTGCCACTTATGGTCCATCTATACTACTACTATTGCTGAATGCACATTCAGCCCGATTGGCATATTTGTAGGTCTGGCACAACGATCCAAATGAAATGTCTCCGAGTCTTATCAATTAATACAGACTTGTGCTCAAATAAAATTACAAACCAAAAAACAAAAAAAAACAATTATTACATGATCTCTAAAACAAATGGTTTGATTGATTACATGAACAGACAACGCAAAGGTTATTCAACTATGGAAAGAACATTTCACCTATGATTTACCAAGTAGGAATTTAATTTCCTTTTTTCCTTCAGGACCTTAACAATCTGGCCAGTCTTAGCTTGCTTCGTTTTGAAATCCACCAAATATTTAATGGTTGTCTTGAGTAATGCTTGTGATTGTGCTATTTGCTTCCTCAACATGTCAACTTCATCTCTAATTGCAGAAGCAGAATCTCTTTCTTCCACTAGTTTAGCCTCTAGAGCATCAGCAGTTGGCAATTCATAATGCACGATTGGGCTGGTGCCACTGCTGTGGGATGATGCAACGTCCATGGGGACCTCGCTCTTTGATCTTGGGCTAACCTGTTTTGCCATTAAAGTTCCAATTGGATTCAGAAAAGTTGAAGTTAGCAAAACATCTCAACTGGGAGTTATAACAGCAAACGAGTTAAACAAACAAGGAATTAAAGAGTTTCAATTGGATGCTGAAAAGTACAGTAGTTATTAACATCATTGTAACCTGTTGTTGCAGCAGCAAAGCAGTTAAACAAACAAGTAGATATTTAAGTTAAGGCAAACAGGTAATTCTTAACAGTAAGTATCAAACACATAGATAGGCGCAGTCTACAATATGATTAACAGGCTGTGCCATTATGTAATCAGTAGCAAACTAAATTAAGCCAAGCAACGTAATTGAACAATTTTGCAATAAGTGGCTAACTAAAATTCCGAGAAGCAGGTAACTGAACTTACGCTAGTTCTTTGTACAGGCACACTGCAACTTCTTTTTCGCTTACAAGATTGTAAAAAGGAGTCCATGGCATCAATTGCTTGGATACGCAGTCCTAATACTTCTTTCTTCCCACACTGCATGGGTAAGTCGAATGGTTAATCTGGTAAGATGGTGCGTCCTTGTTATGTTATATGAGAACGTGTAGTCAGACTAGTTGTAGCCAAACACATCACACTGGCTTTTACTGTATATTTCATGCAATTACTTTTGGCATATCGAGATCTAAGCAATCTACAATAGGATGAAAAGATTGGCATCCTTCACATTATTGGTGAACTTAGTTCATAGAAACAAGCAATTCAACCATTCTATGGGTAAATCAAAAGCGCCACTAGAATATTTTTCACTATCCAATCATACACGCAAAAAGGGGTGATGCTACCATAGGGGCTGGTATGGGCAGCCGCCTCAGGTGGCTGGAAAGTGTGCACCTAGTTTGAGTCATCCAGGTTGGCCCATGCTAGTTTTGTTCGTCCTAGTGCACGAGCAAGCAATGTAAAAAATGAAGAAAAATGTTTCAATTTGGATGGGCCAATAACATAAGTGTAAGGAAGGCCCTATAGCAGGCTCACAGCCCACACGAGCGCCTCCCATATCATTCGCTCCAGCCTCCAGTTTGGTTCGCTCCTAACCTAGCCGCCACTGGACAGACTGACACAACACTTCCTCGCACCCTCGTTGGAGGGCGGCGTCGGGCTTCAAGCGAATGGAAGGACAAGAATATGAAGATCCAACCCTAGGTGTAGCCTGCGTGGGAGGCAGCGGCGGCACCATGGGTATGGCATCGAGCTTGCACAAACGGACATTCACAGCTTGCAAGAGTAGCATGCGCAACGAGCAGGTACATCACATCCCTGATTATATCTAATTCAACTCTTCAATTTCTGGCCAATAGTTAAACCTGACGGTGTTGTAAAACTGCTTGTATGTAGGGAATCTATGAGAAAATGAAACCAATTTCTACTTATTTTATAACTCCCCCAATCAATACTGAACTAACTGAATCTGATGTATCTAATCAAGTTTCTGGTGCAAACATACAAGCTCATGTTGTTCTTGAGCCTGAAGTGTCTAATGAACAGACTGCTAATGAAGGATTTGATGCAAACATTTTACATGCTCCTGGTGATGAACATATAGTGTCTAATGAGGGATCTAATGCAAGCATTTTGCAAGCTCATTAAAGGATTTAGTGTCTAATGATGATCTACTATGTTGAGAGAGACAGAGATTTGCAGGCATTGATGACAAGCAAATTATAGTGCATTTTCATAGCTTGAGGAAACGTCGAGGCCATCTACCAGAAAGTCCCCGTATCATGACAACATAGCATAAATACTTTTCTAATCTGTTGTTTGAAACTATTGGCATACTTGTGCAAGATATATATATTGATATGCAGTTTGCGCACTGGTTATACGTGCAATTACACTTCGATATTTTCAGCCAGAGAACGAATAATTCAAGCAGGTACAGACCATGTTTGTAGTCCTTGTACACCATATTGCATTTTTTGTTTTTTTGGTGCTTGCATCATTTAGTGTTTATAATCTGAACTACTTTGGATCATTAGCTAGTTTTCAAAGTGCATGTAGCTTCACATTTCTCAAGTTATGTTGATTTCCAGAGTGCAAGTGCCTTCGTATTTTTTAAGTTAAATGTTCGCCCCTGGTAACTTGAATTCGTGGATCAAACACTACACACAAATCATACACGAATGCTAGTACGAATTAAATGAAATGCAGGGACTTATACTAGCTCATTGTACAGGCTCACTTCAGCTCTGCTTGCGCTTGGGATGTTCCATGTACAAGTCCATGTTACCACTTGCTTGGATGTGCAGGCCTTGTGCTCCTTGCACCCCCCTCTGCATTTTTGACACGGCGAATGGTTGATCAAATAAGAGGAATCGACCTTGATGTTGTACCGGAGGACAGATACTTGCAAGGTTATACGGGTGTGCGGGATGTGTACCATATCCCGTAGCACCGTAATGCTTCGCTAAAAAATGGATTTGCTTGTTTCAGATGATATCTCCAGAAGAAATAAGAGTTAAAGTTAGAGTTGCATAGGCGTGTAAGCTAAGAGAGCAGTGAAAGGATATCCAAACATTGTCGGAACAGTGCACAAGGGAGTGATGTGTGGATACCTAGTTCGGGCCGGCGTTTGGGCATGCTCGCCTAGCTAGAGTGCGGGTCACTTTAGAGCCGTTGAGGGTGATGCGCTGGCGTTGGCTGGCCGTGCACGGATGCAGATCTTGAGTGGCAGCGGAGCGCTACGATGCGGTGGACGAGACCGTTGGTGAAGCCCCAATGGCCTCGGGGGGCAGAGGTGCGACGCTGTGCTTGGTGAAGTAGCCCCGATGAGCTGGGAGACGGCGTCGGTGAAGCACACCTGATGTGCTGGAACTCGGTGTCTGTGAGGCACGTCAGTTGCGGCGGCCGACGTTGTCGGTGGACCACCCGGTGCGGTGGACGAGGGCGTAGATGAGGTAGCTCCGGTGTGGTGGTGAAGCGCGACCATCGTCGTCGTCCGGCACAGAGGTGGGGAACAGTGGGGAAAGAGATGAGACGAGGGGCGATTCGAGGGATGGCGGAAAATTAGGGATTTGAGCAATCTGGGCGCGGAAGGGGACAGTGGAGAAGAGAGATTTTGCAGGGCTAAAATTGGGTCCGCCAGATATTTCAATCTGAAATGTGGAAGGGCGAACTTATATTGTCGTCATCCTTTTTTTTGGGGGGGGAGGGGGTGGGTGGCTGGGTGCTACGCGTCTGTCCGACACACGCGACCACCCCGACAGGACTATGCTTTGGTGCCTTAAGGCACCTGCCTTTGTGTCCATGACATGTGGGCCCAATAGGTGGCTGGCCCACATGTCAGTCACCCAAGGGCAGTTGCCTTTAAGGCACCGAAGCAGCGTCCACCCCGACACGACCTTGGTCTGCCTGGTGCGCCTACATTTGAGAATGCAAACGAAACGAATCTTCTTTCATTTGCAAACGAATCTGTATGTATTACCATTCCTGTGTTTTACTTGCAATAATTAGTCATTCAAAACGAGATACTCCATCCGTTCACTTTTGTAAGTCGTTTCAGACAACTTAAAATGAATTGTTTTGCACATTGTCTGAAATGTCCTCAAGGTCTTATAAAAATGAACAGAGGGAGTACTATAAATTAATTAATGAGGAGTTATTTGAAAAAAATATCGAAACGGTACCCATGCTAACGTGGATTAGAGTGTGTCACATAATTAGTTATTTGAATTAGAGTAAGTGTCACGTAGTTAGTTATTTGAATTAGAGTGTGTGTCACGTAGCGATATCTAATTCTAACGTGGATTTCGCATTTCACTGTATCCATGCTACTTTTTAATACAAATTCATATGTATATGATGAACACCATGGTAGTGAGAAAACTTTTGGATGGTTTCAAACATATGACCTACAAAATAGCACAAAAAATTGTGTCAATGTCAACTTTTCGAAACTTAGTAGGCACGAATTCAAAATAATTACCCGCATGCCTATGGTCCTCGGTTCAAATCTTACAATGTACACCGAATTGAAACATCGATATTAAGTCTCGTACTATGTACAT
>NC_057804.1:535568385-535602138 GCF_018294505.1 Triticum aestivum | reverse complement strand
ACATACTTCCTGTATCGGTCAATCTTCCTCTCCTAAGCACCTTAGCAAGCTATCGGTTTCCAACACAGGTTCATTCTTTCTCTCCATGTTTCGATCTCTAAGTCTCTCAACTACACAACCCCTTTTTCCACTCCTATTACCAAATGTATTTACCTCACACACCCGCCATTGCACCCCATGCCGAGCTCTCTCTCTCTCTCCCCTCTCCCTCTCACCCTCTCGCGCTAAATACATGCATTGCCTATCTAGCCCCCCAACCTCTCATGCGCACGCACGCACGTTGTATATCTAGGTCACTCCCTCGAGACTGTCTCACTCTTTCTTCTGCATGGCGGGCCACACTCGCTCAATCTCGCTCTCTTTATCTGAGTCTCGTTTAACCTCGTTTTCTTTCACACACAAATGATATATCTCCCTGTTCGGGCCTCGATCGACACACTCTATACTCTCTCACGCAGATTGTCTATCTAGGTCAGTCCATCCAAGCCGCCGCCACTCTTTCGACCTCATGGTGGGCCACGCTCACTCAATCTCTCTCTCTCTCTCTCTATATATATATATATATATATATATACACACACAC
Organism: Triticum aestivum; assembly: GCF_018294505.1. Lineage (NCBI taxonomy): Eukaryota > Viridiplantae > Streptophyta > Magnoliopsida > Poales > Poaceae > Triticum > Triticum aestivum. The sequence continues at coordinate 535,601,555 of NC_057804.1, read as the reverse complement.
ACACACACATCTGGGCTATTCTGTTACGCGTAACAGAATATTATTCTGTTACCCTTTTTGAACAGATGGTTTCAGGTAGTTGTACTGATGTTTTTGAAGCGGTTGAACTGATACTTTCAGTTGTGTTTAACAGATCACCTTCTTTAGTTCAAAAACTTTTTGTAATTTTTTTGTCGGAACGTGGCGTGTAATATATCGTTGGAAAGCTCTTGACAACCATATTTCGAGTATATTGAATGTATTTGCAAAATCATTATGGTTTAAGAGCAGTTTTGAAAAAACCGTTTTTTTTCAAAACCGAAAACGTGAATCGTATTTTGGACTCAATTATCAAATGGTTTGTCAGAATTGAGCAAATAAGATGGCGTTGGAAAGCTGGTGAAAATCCGCATCTTCCATATATGTATTTTTTTTCTAATTCTATATGAGTTAAAAGTAATTTGAAAAACAGTGAAACTCTGGCGAAACATATTTTCGCAATTTTTTGCAAACGGTTTGTCGGATTGACGCAAATGATACGGTGTTGGAGAGCTATGGAAAATGCGCAACTTTTTCATATAGAAATGTTTTTCTAATTCCTTACGGTTTAAAAATGAATTCGAATACGGTCAAATTTGATTTTGAACATGTTTTTTTTTAAAGTTTGTCAAAATATGGCAAATAATATACCGTTGGATAGCTATCGAAAGTGCAAAACTTAGTCATGTTGAACGTTTTCTCTACTTTGCAACCGTTTAAGAGTAATTTTGAATACGGCATGACGGATCCTGCTGTTTTCTCGTCTGAAAAACAGAGTAGTCGTACTGATATATGTGTATGTTTGTACTGAGCTATTTTTTATAGAGTAATTTTGAATGGTTCCGAAAAAGGATACTTGTACTGATGCTTGCATGGGTTTGTACTAAACGTGTTTTCACTAACTAGACTTTGCTCTGTTTTTTGGGTAATATTTTTCTCGTAAGTTTTCAACGGTTTACTGTATCGTCGCCCCTGTACTTGTATGGTTTGTATCATCGAACTAAATGATATTTTATTCAAAAAAATGTGTTTGTTTTGTTTCTTTTTTTAACTCAACATTTTTTTGACAACGTTGTTCTGAACTTCTCTCATTTTACGACTTGTACTGAGGTACTTACTAAGCAGGATTTTTATGGGGTTTCTTTTTTTTGCTTGAACTTTACAATTTGAATTTCTGCCATTTCTTTTATTCCAAACGGATCACCTTTTTTAACTCGTACTGAGGTACTTACTACGCCCGAACTAGGGTGGCTGTCGCGTGTCTCGGCGTGTTTTGAACTCGCTGATATTTTTTCATCAATTTACTGCCCATTTTTTTCATCACACTTGAGAGAGTGATTAATATGTTTACTTTACTGGTCAGTAACACATGAACTCCTCAGGCAATAATACATGAACTATTAGGAACTTAAATTTTCATCAAGCACTTGAAAACATAAAACATTACATAAAGAGAAGCACCGAACATTACATAAATTTTCTTCGAGCACTTGAAAACATAAAACATTACATAAATTCGCAATCGTTGATGAGTAATTTCGAATACGGTGAGACACGTCGTGTTGTTTTCCTGTCAAAAAATCAGAGTACTTGTACTGATATGTGGGTGTGTTTGTACTGATGTATTTTTCATAGAGTAATTCAGAAATGTTCCAAAAAGAGTACTTGCACTGATGTCCGTATGGTTTTGTACTGAGCGTGTTTTTACGAGAATTCCTTTTTTTTCTTTCAAAAGAGTAGCAACATACACTTCTTTTTGACAAATATCTCCTCCTTTATTCATTGATCAAAATAGTGGTATCACCATCGCCGAACGTGCCTGGTTTATATCGTTGAACCCAATGACATTTTCTTAAAACAAACAAAATGTTTTGTGTGTTTCTTTTTTTTCAACATCAACAATTGTCTGGACTTCTCTCATTTTACATCTTGAACTTTTACCATTTTGAATTTCCATGGGCCAAATAATATACATGCCCTCTAGAGTTTGTACTGATGTGAATCCTTTCAAACTTGCATGGCTTACATCATTGAATGGGATGTATTCTTTTCACCACCAGGGCAAATAATATACATGCCCTCTAGTGTTTGTACTGATGTGAATCCTTTCAAACTTGCATGGCTTACATCATTGAATGGGCTGTATTCTTTTCACCAACACCATTGTTTTATCCATTTCTTTCTGAACTTGTGTGGCTTACATCATTGAACGGGCTGTAGGTGGATATGTACTAATGAAGCGACAAAAGAAACACAATACACATGAACTGATAACAAAGTTGCACAGGACCTAACAATAAGAACACACATGAACTAACAACAATAACAAGTTTGCAAGCGACCTGACAACAAGAACACAAATGAATTTAAAACAAAAATATAAATGGTGACCAGCTCGGCGGTGTACTGCAGCACGCAGGAGCAAAAACCATAGTCAGCTCGTCGAGGCCGCCAATACGCATGAGAGCATGGTGAGGGCAGCAATAGAGGGGAAGCACCGTGGGGGTTGAGCCACAACTGTGGTTGATGGCAAGCCGACATGACACGACGAGCAGCTTGAGGACGAGTGGGCGGTGCACGACATGTCACTTTAGATGCGCCTGTTGGACTGATTTCCTTCTTCCATATGGACGGATCAATTGCAAAACTTGCTATTAGAAACAGTAAAGATACAAAATAGTCGTGTGCTCAAACTTTGAAGTAAGATATGATTTCATGTCCTTATCCATTAATAAAATCATACTATGTACATTTGTAGAATACTTGCTCTCAGTACTAGTCATTCTACTTAGTTATCAAAAACGGTTGTGAATGATGCATCCATTTTTCTCAAGAAAATGTAACATATAAGTTTTATACAAACAGAAATATGCACCCTCAAGAAAATGTAACATATAAGTTTTATACAAACAGAAATACGCACCAAAAGATATACCCAAAATTCATAATTTTACAGCATCGAAAGAAGCAAATAATTTGATGCCAACCTAAGTGAGCACTGAAAGATGCAAAGAAGAGCCTTTTTTGAGAATTTGACTTTGGTACATGTTTTGCTCTACAAATTGATTAAACCAAGAGACAGTACAGATGATCATTTCTCATGCTTAACCACAAGCACACGTTTGTTCTATGGGAAGCTGGAAACATAAAAGGGAAATTGGACTTACGATGAGGAAGTAGATGTACTAAAAAGCATATGAAAGATGAACTGAAAAAGTTGAAGCTCCAGATCCTCATGACGAACTGGACCATACTGGAGTTGTGAATGGTGGTGAAGCTTCACATACTTCATCGTCAACGAGCTCTTGCCATGAGCCAAAATCACAAACTTCAAACAATTTATAAAGGAAACAGTTCTTGAAATTGGGTTGAGCTTAAACTGTTCAGATTTTTGAACTCCTGCAGCAGCTATACTTGAACTTGCGCGGCACATTTTTGAAAGCATCTGATGTTCAGAATACGCTATATGAAAAGAGGAAGGGGTAACACACTAAGAGACATAGGCAAAAGAGAGAAAATCATGATGTATTAGCTAGGTGGTTGAACTGGCCACACCGCTGCACCATGTCGCCCAGCTCCTTCTCGATGGTCTGCTTCTTGTGATCGCCGACGAGCACCCTGGGCTTCACCATGAACCTGGTTAAAAGATATATGGGACTGGACCCTGTAGATTTAAATGAACTCTCACTAGAAGTAATTTTTGTACTTCCCATGTAGTACTACATGGACTTGCTATAAAATACATGGACCATGTAATAATTTTGAAGTTAATTATATGATCATCTCAAGGAGCTCAAGTTGGACTAAAACTCACTCGATAACTGAAACAACTAGGGTGAGGGGTGGGATCCAGGGTGCTGTTGGCAATGAATGGCCATGGGTGGTGGCGTTGAATGGCCTGGAGTGGTGGCTGTGAATGGCCAGGGTGCTCCGGCAGCAGAGCCCCACCGGGAGATGGCGATGCAATTAAACTACTGTGCAATCAAAATTACAGCTGTAAGCTAGCAAGGATACTGTAGTTTTTTGTTTTGCACTATGGTCATGGAGTCAAATCAGATCAAACATGCCAGGCATATAAAAATTGTTGTTTGATGTTACCATGAGCAGTGGTTACATACTAAATTCAAAGAACAACAAAACATGGCAGCAACATCGTAGATAGTAGTAACGGCAATTCACTTGGAAGCATCTGCTACCAAAAATGTACTAGCAACGACAAATTCATTTGGAAGCAACCGCTATATATATGTGATTCCAAAAATGTTCCTCAACCTATACTGAGCAGCTTCAGAGCCTGTACTGACAATGAACTGATCTGTTATGTTTTAGCACATAGATTGTACTGTTCATTACGGACTGTTGATATAAATACATATTGAACTTCTACACTAAAAGAAAATTCACTAGTAAATAACACTTCTCTTGAGCAATCAAATAAGTTTCACTAAAAGAAAATTCACTAAGAAAATGGCTATATCTCTGATGCAAACTTAATTTGAGCAGAAATGTTCATCTTTTGACACATCGAAACCACTAGCTACAGTTTTATTGCTTCCAATCATTGAACCGAGAAAAATTATGAGGTTTTTTTGCTCCCAACCTCCTGCATATATATTCTCGAACCGATTTTTTCTGTCACTTGAACAAAGCAAAGAAAGCAGTAATTAAGGCATTCTTAGCCAAACTAGGCACCCCCAAATCCCAGACAACAAAGCATGTTATATGTATTTTTCACGACGCATAAGAATTAAACTGAACGGATTTTAGATATTGAACTGAACCTAAAGAAACTGGACATCACATGTACATTAGATTTTATTTGACAACACAGAAACATAAGAAAGAATGATTTTTAATTGACGGTACCAAATGCAACAAAGAGCAACCTACAGTAGCAATTTTTGAGCACATCCTCATGAAACCATCAGTGATCAGAAATACAAATGCATCAATAATGGTTGCAACTTGCAAACCCATTGATAGTAGCAGCAATGCTGCTACTCAGGACAGCTGAGAAGTTGATGAACTGAAAGGCATTCAAAAGTTGAATTAAAAAAAATCTCTTCACTTTAGGCATTATCTGGACATGATGAAGATTAGCTAATGTAAGGACACGCGCAGAACCCTAAATATTGAACTTTTGGGGGAATATTATTTGAACTATGTTTTTGTAATTATATGTACTAAATAGATCCCTGCAGCAACTATGGTCCAGATCGAATGATGCCCAAAAAGTAACTGCGAGTACACAAACAACACACAAAAAAACACTAACTGTAATGTAGCAAACCATTTTTTTGAACCCATTTGAACTCAAAGGGGAGCTCCTTTTTTCACCTGCAAGATGAATTGAAAAGGCACACTATGTTGGTCTGAAGAACCGCCAGATGTCCAACTGAACATACGCAAGAAAAGGACCGATAGCTGAAGTTGAACTCAAACCGAAACTGAACATGCGTGCGCTGATGTAGTGGATCCAGGAGCTGGGCCAGCAGTAGGTGGCGAACGGCGGGTCTTCTTCATGGGGAGTGCATCCACAAGGGAAGTGACTCGAGGCGGGTGGTGGCGGAAGGAGGTGGCCGAAGGCTGAATTGTGGCAGAGGGAGGTGGCCGGAGGCTGAATGGTGGCAGAGGGAGGTGGCCCAAGGGGTGGCAGTGGAGGGAGGTGGCCGGAGGAGCGACGCTGGTGGAGGGAAGGAGGCCGGAGGCGCGACGACTGGGGGAAGGTGGCCGGAGGCGCAGCGGCGGCGAAGGGAGGTGGACGGAGGCACGACACAGCGGAGGGAGGAGGCCGGAGGCGCGGTGGCCGTGGAGGGTAGCCGGAGGCACAGCAGCCGGGGGAAGATGGTCGGGGGCGCGGCGGCCGGGGAAGACGGGCGGAGGCGTGGCGGTCGGGGGATGGTGGCCGGAGGCGCAGCGGACAGGGAAGGTGGTAGATGATGGCGCTCGGGGTCGGGGTTCGATTGACTTGATCCAGATTTGGTGTGAGGGATTTTTTTTCCTTTCCTGTTCGGCGTACTAGTTCAGAGAAATAGATCACGACCTATAAGGGATCGAGGGTAACAAAATAATATTCCTTTACTAGTAACAAAAAGTATCAGCTATCAGTCCACAAAGAGCATCAACTATCAGTTCACAATAATATGAAACATCACAGGAACATAAAAACAATGTTTATTAGTTCACAAACCTATCAGTAATAGTAGTCTTGCGGCTCCAGTGCAGCCGCCATTGTTGGTTTTTCTTCTTAAAATACACACTGAACTACTGTAACAAAAAGAGAAACTTTAAACCGCAAGTTTTAGCAAGATGAACCACCAGTCTACTAACCATAGAAATGAATGGATTTCCAAAATTGAACTTTTTCTAATGCTCTGCAGGCCGGAAAAATGGGGGATTAAAGTTCGTAGCAGTAGTGCTCATGCCTATATGGGGCTCTCCCAGGACAAGCCCTTGTGTATAAAAAAGCTAGTGGTTTAAATTCAAAATGTGGACAATGCCACCACACATTTTATTAATATATATTCTCACCTTATCCTCCGGTGCCTGTTTTGTGTTATATGAAGATACAGAACATAAAGGGAATTGTACTTATGATTCGGAATTAGATGAACCAAATAGCAAACAAAAGATGGACTGAAAAACCTGAACTAGCTCAACCATTCTACTTTTTGACAATCTAATGCTCTGCAGATGAAGTGAACTTTTCGACACATATCTTTCGTTTGTAAACATGCCCAACTCACACCCTCCTGGATATTGTGTTGAACTACTGTTGCATTTTTTATGTGGTGAACTTTTTTGTAAAACAAACTGACTACTGACTGTTTTTTTTGTATGAATTGTTTTCTATAATGCACATTTGAACAATTGTTTTGTTTTCATTAACCAATTACATCAGACTTAATTTAGAGAATGTACTGCTCGACAGAGACACAATGAACCTCCAAGAAAATTAGATTTGTACTCCACTTATTCTCCAATGTCACTAGCCATCCTAACACAAAACAAAATTCAGGGGAAAAAATTCTTCTCTTTTCAGACATTAACACAAACACCTTACTGGCATAAAATATCTGCGTCGAGAGCAGCAAGAGCCAAGGGGCGGTGACCTTGATTTGTGGCGACCCACGGCGCCAACGGCTGCAATTATTAGAGGAAAAGGATGTGGAGAAGGGTGAGCTCTGCCCCAAGCTTGTAGGTGAAGGTCGCCACGGGTGGTGCAGGGGGGAGAGGTGCCCCGCGGCAGGGAGGACGGCCAGCGGCAGGAAGTCGAACGGCCCACTGTGTTGCTTGTGCAGCAGACAGCAGTTCGGGGAGCGACGGTGATGGAGGCCGAAAGGCATCGAGCCGGGGCACCACACACATTCATGGAGGTGTTGCGGCACAGCCTGGGCTTGGCGATGTTCGGGGGGCGACGATAGGAACAGACCGCGGTGGCTTCTAGGGAGGGATCCGGGCGGCAGCAGCGCTTTGGGGAGGAAGACGGGAGGCGGAGCGCTGGGAAGAATCCTGACGGCGGCACACTAGGGAAGGAATAGGGCGGCGATGCGCTGGGAGGTATCCTGGCGGTGGCGCGCTGGGGAGGGAGTCGGGGGCGGTGGCGTGCTGGGCAGGGAGCCTAGCAGCAGCGAGCTGGGGAGGGAGCGAGGCGGCGGTGTGCTGGGGAGGGAGCCGGCCGGCGGCGGTGCGCTGGTGAGGGAGCTTTTTTTATACACAAGGGCTTTTCCGACCCTCTTCTCTGTGCCGCCCTCCTTATAGGGCGAGGGTAATAGAATAATATTTTGTTACTATATATATATATATAGGGCTGGACTATTCTGTTACCCATAACAGAATATTATTCTATTACCCCGCCCCTATAGAGCCCGATCAGACGAAAACCCTGCTAACCTAAGAAACAAAGCCCACTTACTAATGAGAAGTAACCCAGCATCATGCCCCCGATTTCCTAGCGCGCCGCCGTCCGCCCATGCCCCAGCGCGCCGTCGACCGGCCCTGCCCCAGCACGCCGCCGTCCGATCCCTGCCCCAGCGCACCGTCGACCGGCCTTGGCCCAGCGCGCCGCCGACCAGTCCCTTCCCAGCACGCCGCCGACCGGTCCCTGCCCCAGCGCACCACCGCCGGCCCCCGCCCCAGCGCGCCCCCAACCTCGGCTGAGCGCCTCCACACCCCTCTACTCCTCCCTTCTTCTTCATCAACGCAGACGGGCCCGATAAGTTCTCGCACCAACCACCGTGTCACAACCTCAGGTACCTCCATCGCACCCCCACCCTCATCGTGATGAGCACGCATGGATCCGAAGCTGCAGGTGCAACCCACGAGGCTTGAGGGACGAGCGCGACAACAACACTTGTGTAAGTTCAAGTTGGTATAAATGTATTTGTGAGGAGTTATTGAGTTTATGTTCTTCTAGCGCAAAATGTGTCTGTCAGTTCAAAATGTTCAACCCTCTAAGCTCAGAGAAAAAAAAGAAACAAATAAATAGAATTCATGATAGAAAAAATCCGTGAAGTTCGCAAGGAAAACAAGATAAGTTCAAAAATAATAAATATATAAGTAGAACATTGGAGGGAATTTTATTGTAGATTTAACAATCTGGTGTTACTGCTGCTTGTGTTGACTGTGATGGAGTACTATTTGCTATTCCGGTATAATTACATTCTGCTATGAGAATTTGCTGCCGAGGGCATGAAGTAGCAGCCTGCCAAGTTGCTGCCGCGAATGAACTTGGTTGATTGTAGGTGATTGTACTAAACTTGTTCTATGTTATTTATGGTTAGAACTATCAATGGATAATGAAGGTGAAAATGATTATATTGGTCTGCAACAACAGAAAAGTTAGCTGGAAGTAGGAAGTTTGATTCATCTGCTACTGCTCTTTTTGGGCTTCTGCTTTACTCCAAAAATAGTGTGTTTTGGATTGGATGCTAGACAACATGATTTCATTTTAGTACTAAGATTATTGCATACACTAAAGTGGCAATCCCACTGTTGTGTTAACACCTAATTTTGTTGCTTTGAATCGGTGAGATCTTGGATGTTGGAGTTACCCTTGAAGAAAGAACTTGGGCATTTGAGTTGCTTCCATGTGGCGAGTCTTGATCTTGGTGGCACAAAACTACATTTCAGTATCCAACTATTGCATCAGGAAGTTGCATGAGATGATTTTCCTTTCAAATGCATGCTACGTTTGTAGCTCTCAAATTTTCTCCTTTGTGGATGCGTTTGTAAGCAGTCCTTTCTCACCTTTGTTGTCACTTTTTTTGTTGAACTTAAGGAGGATGCTTGGGATAAAATGCCTTATTTATTTTGCAATGCTTGAACTAATTTGTTTTAGTAGTACAATTTTTATTTTTGTATGTTGTATGGCTTGCCGACCTGCTCTCTCTCTCTGATTTGTGAACTGATACTTTATATTTGGTGAACTCTATCCTATATGCGCGCCGCACCAATCACACCGCTGGTTGCCTGCTCCTCTTGCTTACTCCCGCATGAGGCACGCTACGCCAAGCACGCACCCAGCCGCCCTGCCTCCGGTAGATCGACACACTGAGTTCAGTTTGTTTTTTCTAGTTCAATTCTAAAAAAAAGTTTTCTCCATCTCTGTAGCTTACTTGAACTGATAGCTGATACTCGATGAACTCTGTCCAATTTGAATCTTGAACTGATAGCTGATGGTTTTATGAACTAGTAAAAAAGTTTCTGTTTCATCTTTGACTCTTGTTCTCTGTTCTTTCACTTTCAAAATTACGTGCATGTGCAGATGCTACTTGTTGATTGCTACTTGACGCAACCATTATGTGCATGTGCAGATATCTGAGTGGAACTTCATTTTTTTTCCAGTTCAACTTTTGAATGTGTTTCAGTTCGTCTACTTCCCGGTCGTCCTGAGCTGGAGAATTGCTGCTACTGTTTATGTGTTTGCAAATTTTTGAAAACAAGCTTCAGTACAAGAAAAATGGGTTAGTTAGTTCATCCATATGCAAACCCCCAAAACAAAACATATCGCAATTACCTGAGGATGGGCAACATATGTTTAAGCGAGCATTTATACCATGTTACAAAAATAACTCCCCTCTGCTCCATAGAAGATTTTGTGTTTTTTTATATATTTTAGGGAAAGAAGTGTACACACAGTAGCTTGGCATTTGATAATTGTTTGCAACTCGTACATTAATTTGATGATTATGTAATTGCATTAGGGCGTTACCGTAGGTCTAATAGTCTAGTATGTATTTGATAATTGTTTGGGGGTGCCTAGTCTGGCAAGAGTTTTCAAGTAGTGAAGATTTCAGCAGTAAACTATGCAAACAATTTAAAAGTACTCAAGTCCAACTTGCAAACCAGTAGCAGTCCTATAGTGCAGCATGCATCAAATTCAAAAATAGCAAAACTGACTTGAAACAAACTCCTATTTCGTAGCTCATCGTTTCTAATACAAGCCAATGCTTCTATTCTAATCTAGTTGTTTATTTTGTAGCTCGCCTTTTCTAATGTAATGTTAGAAGTCCACTAGACGAAAAATTCTCCGTGTTAGCTAGATCAGTACTAGTGCTCAGCAGTATGACAAGTAGCAGTACCGATCAGTACGACTTACACAAAATACTAGTACTGATCAGTAATATTCTTAATATTAAAAGTAACATCCATATAAAAAATGCTTCTATTCTAACACATTTTTTTTGGAAAAAAGAGCACTAGTACTGATGAGTCGTACTGACAACGATGTCGTTCTACAATTCTGATGAGTCGTACTGACAAGGACATAATTATTGTGCAAATGGAAAAAACAAAATGTTTTATAAAGAAATTTGCTTGAAGTTCAATTACTATTGCCTAAAAAATTCAATTACAAAGCTAGTGCATTCAGAATTGCTAATTTTTTGAAAAAATGAAGTTCCTGTTTTAGGATTATGTAAGTTCAAAAATATTGTATGATGTGTGTGCCATAGTTATCTGAACTTTGATTCTGACTAATATTCCATTATAGCAATACTGCATATTCACTTCTGATTGCTTCTTGCTGCCACTATTTTTATCATGATTTCGTGTGTCCACCCAGGAGTGTTTTTATTCATAAGAAATTGAACCAAAAACAGTGGTTGCTACTAGTGTTTGGAAATTATAATTACTAGAACTATTATTTCTCACCCTTTTAATTGCTAGCTAATTCTTGTAAAAAGTAGTGGTTAATCTTGCTAATTACTTTGATGTGATGCCTAGGTGGTCAGTCCAGCTCCTGCAACCAACACAGGTCGTTGCCCCTTTTGCCACAACAGTAGCAGCACAAACATTAGTGTGGTCATCCTCAACCAGTTTCTCACGCGGCCTCCCCGCAAGCCCTGCTCATGTATGCTTACACCAAAAGTACAACTCTTGCTACTCTCCTTGTACAAATAAATAGCAGTGGTATATCTGGGATGGTTAGTACAGATGTGTATGTTGCTTCTCTTGAAGAGTTCATCTATTTATTGATGCTTTTTGCTGGTAATGGTGCAGGATCAGGATAACCTCGATAGGTTACACATGTTGCTCACGAGGCTGATAGGTTCCACATGTTGCCCAGGAGTATACCCGTATGGAGCGGAGATGACAGTCGATCTTGTTGACAATTCTCAATAAAAATGATGGTGAAGTTGGCAAACGTCTAAATCAGATAGTGCATACCCCTGTAAGTTCACTTGTCATTGAGCGGTTAGTTGAAGATTAATCATTTTTAGAAATACAGCAGGTTTATGGTGCTAATACCCATTTCTTTCAGAAAAATTAACAATTACAAGTATCTACATTTTACTGAAAGTTCTTTGGTATAGCCCCATCCCTATCAAAGTAGAAGAGTACGTGTTGATTTTCTCTCCCTTGTTCTGATTGATATCATACAGCAGTTGCTACAGAGGAATGAATATGGTGTAGTTGTTCCATTCATTATTTGGGCAGTGACCTGCTGTTTAAATCCTTATTTTTTTGCGGGACATTTAAATCCTCCTTTGGCCTGGCTGGAACACGAGTTTCAATAACTCTTGCACAAAAATTATGGGAAATTCCACGTTCTGAATATGACTTCTGAACTAAACAAGGAAGTCATCACGTATTGATTCTATTCATCAATCAGTACCTCTCATACATAATTTCAAGTGGGAAATGAGACATGCTAGTTCCTTATGATGACAATTTAGTACTGCACCATATTATCGATAAAGATATGGAACAGATGTTTTCACCATGTTTCAGCCCCGTATACTTGTAAAGTTGTAATCAACAGCTTACAACATATGGTGTATTTCTTACCAATTTCTTTTTATCTACACAATTTTCAGGATGGCCTAAAACAAGTACTTACACAAACACATATATGAGATTGCCACGACATGCCGTTCCACAAGCCACCGCGTCCACGCTCCGCACGCGTCTCCGCGACCAACGCCCCATATGAGCCGCCATGGCCACCAACCACAACGGCGACCAGGGATCGGGGCGTGGCCTGCTGCATCCAGCAGGTGCTCACAAGCTGCAGTGTTGCTTCTCCGGCGAGATGTCATGCTGCACGGTGCTGCCACACCACCGCATCTCTATTTTCTTTTGTAAGTTTTTATTAAAAGACCTTGGAATAGCAAGTACAAGTTCAACAGAAGGACATGCATCAGTTCGGACCTCAGAATAGCAAGTAGAAGTTCAATAAAAGGACCTACATCAGTTCCTCAGTACATATCAATTAGCAAAAATTTATAAGAGGGAACCGCTATGACATTAGGGGATCCAATGTTGAAAAGTTCAATTCAGCTACGTGTGCAAGTTCAAAGAATTATTGTAGGAAGGTTTAGAGGTTTGGTTTTGTGAGAAGAAAGTATGATTTTCTATTAGTATTTTGTATGATTCATTTGCCTCAGGTGCAACCCAAAACAAGACAAAAATTAATTCTGCTTGCTGCCTGTAATGCTCTCTCAACCCTACTGTCTATTTTGGTTGATGAACAAGTATAGAGAAAAAAATCTTGTACAGGAAAGTTCTTGCAATACTGCCGGGCAAGTTCGAAAAATAAACCACGCAAGTTTGAAAGGATTCACATCAGTACAAACTCGAGTGGGCATGTATTACCGTCCAAAGCAAGTTCAAAAGGATTCACATCAGTATACTCTCGAGAGGGCATGTTACCGTCTAGAGTACATTCTTCAATTTACCAAGAAGTTCATGTGTCACTATCCAAAAAGTATATATAACTATTGCTACTCTCCCCAAAATTCAATGTACATATAGAAAAAGTTAAAATGTATGTTTACAAAACAATTTGGTTCTAAGTTATACAGTGATTCAATACACAAAAAATTGTAGCGGTTCAGCAAAACGATTCATATCAGTACAAACTCCAGAGGTCATAAGTTCAGAGGACAAAAAATTAGCAAAGAAAAGAAGAACATGGGTGATTTACCAATAAAATTTTGTGGAAGTTCACAGAACAAAACAACATTAATTCAGAGATCCTCACACTGTGACGAGAATGCTCAGTACAAAAGATGAACAAAGTTCCGTTTGTACTATCATTTGCGAACAAATGATGAAACAAATGCATCATTTGCAAACAAATGATGAAACAAATGCTCGGTACAAATCCACATATATCTTACTTCGTACTATCGTTTGCGAACAAATGATGAAACAATTTTCAGTAAAAAAATAGAGTAAAGTCTAGTCTATGAAAACACGCTTAGTACAACCCCATACGGATATCACTTCAAGTACTCTTCTTCCAGAACAATTCAAAATCACTCAATGAAAAATAAATCAGTACGGACACACACATAAATCAGTACTACTACTCTGCTTTTTAGTAAAAATGAGAAGTAAAGAAACATTGCTGCAAAAAATTGTTGAATTAAAAAAAAGAAACACACAAAACATTCCTCTTTTTGAAAAAAATGTCATTCAGTTCAATGATATAAACATGCAAGTTCGGGGACGATGATACCGTAAACCATTGAAAAGTTACGAGGAAAGGCCATACCAAAAAAAGTAAAGTCTAGTCTGCAAAAACACACTCAATACAAACCCATACAGACATCAGTCAAGTACTTTTTTCTGAACTATTCAAAATTACTCTGTGAAAAATACCTCCTCAGTACAAACACACACAGAGATTAGTACGAGTACTCTGTTTGCTCTGTAGGTGTTTGTCCCTATTCCAATGAGCACCATTCTTTTTTTCTAAATGCTTATTTTCGGCTCCTGTATATGTGTTTAGGCAGTACAAATACATCGCCATAGTGAGTACATATGTAGCACCTTGGGGAGTACCAAAAAGACCAACTTCTTAGGATTAATATTGAGTACATCACCGTGTGGGTGGGCTGGGGCAAAAACTTGTACATGTTAGAATGGTTCACATGGCACAAATTATTCATTCTGAGGAGACATTTTAGGCCTGAAACAAACGACTTACATAGGTAAAATGGATATCTGTAGACTGTAGAACAGGTAACATGCTGAAAGCAGGAAACGCTTCTGCTTGTATCAAAAGTCAAAACACCGGCCATCTTCTTTAGCTTGTCGACATTCATCTACACGACGCACATGAGTTGTTGCGTTAATAAGAAGACGGTGTAGCTAAAAAGGGAACTCCCAGCTCTCTTAGTCAATGACATGGCAGCGTCCAGTCACTGACTACTCAGGCTTGGCGTGCTCTCCAGCCAAGAAGCAGAGCCATGGAGCAGTTGCTAGTTCCCAAATCCAGCAGCCGCCGATCTCACAAGCGCTCACTCCTCCGGCGCCTGCCTGCCTACCAGTCCGCCGGGCAAATCATCCATGGATGGAACCCAGACGGAAGCCAACGAATCCACTGGCAGGACGAATCGACCGCGTCGTACCATTCCACGACCCGCCCGTCCGCCACCCGATCAAAAGAAGCTGCGGCGGCAGAGCATAGCACCGCAAGGGAGGCGGAAGGAGGAGACGGGCGCTGGGGTCTAACCTTGGGCAGGGGTTGTCGAGCGCCCCGAGCACGAGGCTCTGGTTGCTGCTCCTCACGCTTCGGGGTCACACACCCGACCAGAACGGGGATCCGTCGGCCACCCGGCCACGGGCTCAGAATCAGGAACCGGGGCCGACCGCTCCACTCGTTCGGGAGAGGTGGGGAGGAGGAGGATGAGTGAGAGGGTGGCGTACGAGCATGAAATCATTGGAGCAGCCGGGGATGTTGGGCGCGTCCGCAAGCAGCTCGTTCGACGGCTGGAGTGGCCGACGGGAGGGGCTCTTTACTCTTTTAATAAAAAAGATCAGTACAATAAAATGACAGCATCGGTACAACCGTTTAAATTCATCAGTTCAAGTAGGGTAATAGAATAATATTCTGTTACGCATAACAGAATAGCCCAGATGTGTGTGTGTGTGTGTGTGTGTGTGTGTGTGTGTGTGTGTGTATATATCCGTATGTCTCGATTGACCTCGCTCTTTCTCGGACAAAAATGATATATCACCATGTTTGAGCCCAATTCGACCTATTCACATTGTATACTCTCTCACGCACATCGTCTATCTAGGTCACTCTCTCCAACCCATCTCACTCTTTCGATCGCATGTCCCCTATGTGATCGGTTGAGCTTGCTTCCTCCCACGCACAAAATATATCTACACGTCTGTGACTGGATCATCTCTCAAGCTCTATCTTACAGCCCTCACCCTTACCAAAAGCTCAATCAGACAATATCTCTCCAGAGCATATATATTTGTTCAATGAATGTCGGACCACACTCACTTTGTCTCTCTATCTATATGTCTCTCAATTGACCTCGCTTTCTCACACCGTATCTTCCACGCGTTGAAGCTACTACCTCTCCATCCCTCGCAAAGCTGGAGCTATTTACATTGCGAGGGGCACACCAACCTTGGATTAATTTGGGTAGGCATTTATTCCGGTCAGTTTAGATTATATTTTCGTAGCATTCGGCCCACAACTACTCCAAACACCGTTGCAACCCACGCAACTCCCCTAGTTGATTTCCCTCTGGTTCGGTCATCGCTCTCTCGCACGTCCTTTCTCGCCTTCAACGTCGCACCATGGTATTATTGAAAAAATTATGTTGTTCTCTTTAATTATTATAAATAAGCTACAAAACTACACACCGAT
Source organism: Triticum aestivum (assembly GCF_018294505.1). Lineage (NCBI taxonomy): Eukaryota > Viridiplantae > Streptophyta > Magnoliopsida > Poales > Poaceae > Triticum > Triticum aestivum. The sequence continues at coordinate 535,585,417 of NC_057804.1, read as the reverse complement.
AGTCCACTTGGAATGAAACAAATTTCGACCCACAAATTAAAGTGCTACAAACTACACACCGAGGGGCCCACATGTCATGAAACAAATTTGGACCCATATACAAATTAAAAAATAAAGGATGAGGATCGAACATGCGACCGGGCCTTCAAGGCACACGTCAATAGGCAACATACATAGAATAGCAATGTTTGTTGTACCCCCTTTGTTCACATAATGTTTTTATATTACCACAACCTAATTAATGGATAACATGTAATATTATTTTTAGTACTATTCGCCTTCACTTACTGGTGGGTTCCATGTGTGCTCTCTCTCTCTCCTCCCCTTCTGCGTTTAGACTCACGGGCAAACAAGAAGAACTCACGGGCGATGTTGCCGTTGACCATATCTGGACGCGTTCACAAGTCACGGCACCAGTTTCACGTACTAGCAGCACTAGTCAGTGTGTACGTGCAATGCACATTAATTTGGAAGTATATTAAGTGCATTCGGATATTAACTACTAGGATATTATTTGCGTGTTGCCATGTGATTAGCACTATTTTTGGCATGAAATTAACTGCACGCTAAACATGTTGAGCGCTCGACATTGAAGCAGTCTAGGTCGTTGGATGAAAAGGAATACATGTGGCTTGATGATATTTTATATTTAATTTGATACGGCTCTAGCAGAACATTTAATCGATCAAACCATACATTTCGTTCAGTCTGACTCCGACTTTAAATTATACGACGATTGATATAAAATAAACGGAAATGATAAACGTTCGGATTTTAAGCATGGCAATCCGAATGTTTTTCATGGCAAATTTAGATTACGTGGCGGTGGTGGGGGCGTCTCGCGGTGGGAAGCGGCTCCTCTGCCGTGCTCTGTGTGTCGTCCGGCCACTGACCGAGGGAGACGGCGGCGTCTTGCGCCTGTTGTTGGCGTACTCCTGGACGTTGGCCTAGCTTCAAGGAAGGCCAAAATGTTCTGGACTTTGGAGAGAGTCAACTGGCGGGAGGAGGCGACTGGCGTTGGTGCAAGGAAGCGGTCGACGGTGGCCATCCATGCCGCTGAGGGCGGCACTGGCACCCGCGTGGGGACAGGCGCTGCCAATGGCGCGACGGAGACATTCGTGTGCACGGGCACCGGCACAGGCACGCACGTCAGTGTATGCGCAGGCGCATGCGCTGGCAGGTGCACGGGCACCGGCACGGGCGTGTGCGTCAGTGCATGCGCAGGCGCATGCGCTGGCAGGTGCACGGGCGCGTGAAAGTCGGCGGGGACCTCGTGGAACCCCGTGGCATCAAGCTCGGCGACAATGTGCGGCTCCCAGCCCATCAATGCCATGGGGATGGGTGTTGTTGCAGTTGGGGCGACGGGAGCCGGAACGGGAGCGGGGACAGGCGCGGCGTCTTCCCGCAAGGCCAGTTCAAGCTCGTCCCAAAGCGCCTTATGCTCTTGAGACTCCGGCTGGGTATCTTCCTCATGAAACTGGAACACTAAGGGCAGACCATCGTGATGCGGCATGGCGTACGTTTAGGTCAGGCTAGTTGGAGGTAGACGACAGGAGAATCGGAGATGAAGAGAGATGATTGTAGCGATACCGGGTAGTGCGGGGTTGATTTTAAACTGCGGCGCCGGCGACATTAAAAGTGGGAGCAGTTGGGACGACGGTGGGCGGCGGAGCCTGGTCAAAGGGCTCGCCTCCCGGTGAGTCTGCACAGTGGTCTGCTCGCACGCCTCCCTAATAGCCGGTGCAGCGGTCTGCTCGCACGCCTCCCGTCGACTCACACGCTTGCTGGGACGACACCTGCCGATGAGAAGCAGGGACTCGTGGCGGCACGTAAACGCCCACGGTTTCAATAGTGAAAGCGTTCGCCTTAACGTGACAGGTCTTTGTTCCAAAATACCTTGGCTCTTCATTTGTGCAACTTGTCATAAGCAGCTTGTCTCGAATTGAAGAAAAAACTTACGAAGTAATATTTGTGCCATATCACGTGACCATGCTCAGTTTCAAGAATTTATGCTCACTTTTGGATTTTCTGAAATTTAAGATCCAGGATTTGAAACAATATCATAACTTGCATCATGCAATAAATTTTCAAGCCGTACATCTGTCCTGTTGTATTTCTTAAGAATGGATTTGGTCAAACATTTTTCTTAGTTAAACCTCCTTTCCGGTTTATAGGGCTCAATTCAAAAATCTCACCAACCCAAGGTATATGGTGAGTGGTGGAACAATTGTTGTAGTTTGCAAAACCACTCAATTAATGCGCTTGTTTTCCTCAAAAATTGTGTTTATGAATGCATTAATTGCAATGCATGCATGCATAAAGTACATGCATTGGTCAATTTTCTCTTAATTCTTGCATGTAATGATTTATTGCACCTTGAAATATGAACATGTGATGGGGAACAACCAAACTGAGACTTATAAAATGGGAAAACTAAAAATTTGAGATAAGCTCTATAAACCGTAAAAGGATAATCCCTGCGTACTGATACGTCTCCAACGTATCTATAATTTTTGATTGTTCCATTCTATTATATTACCTATTTTGGATGTTTATGGGCTTTATTTTATACATTATTATCATTTTTGGGACTAACCTACTAACCGGAGGCCCAGCCCATATTGCTGTTTTTTGCCTATTTCAGTATTTTGAAGAAAATGAATATCAAACGGAGTCCAAACGGAATGAAACCTTCGGGAACGTGATTTTTGGAACGAACAAGATCCGGAGAGCTTGGAGTGCAAGTCAAGAAACAACCGGAGCCTCCACGAGATAGGAGGGCGCCCCCCCCCATGTAGGGCGCGCCCCCTGTCTCGTGGGCCCCTCGGGCGTCCACCGACGTACTTCTTCCTCCTATATATATCTGCGGACCCCGAAAACATCCAGGGGCACCACGAAACACAATTTCCACCATCGTAACCTTCTGTATCCGTGAGATCCCATCTTGGAGCCTTCGCCGGCACTCTGCCGGAGGGGGAATCGACCAAGGGCCTCTACATCAACATCCTTGCCCCTCCTATGAGTTGTGAGTAGTTTACCACAGACCTACGGGTCCATAGTTATTAGCTAGATGGCTTCTTCTCTCTTTTTGGATCTCAACACAATGTTCTCCCCCTCTCTTGTGGAGATCTATTTGATGTAATCTCTTTTTGTGGTGTGTTTGTCGAGATCCGATGAATTGTGGGTTTATGGTCAGATTTATCTATGGATATTAATTGAATCTTCTCTGAATTGTTTTATGTATGATTGAATTATCTTTGCAAGTCTCTTCGAATTATCGGTTTGGTTTGGCCTAATAGATTGATCTTTCTTGCCATGGGAGAAGTGCTTAGCTTTGGGTTCAATCTTGCGGTGTTCTTACCCAGTGACAGAAAGGGTTGCAAGACACGTATTGTATTGTTGCCATCGAGGACAACAAGATGGGGTTATATCATATTGCATGAGTTTATCCCTCTACATCATGTCATCTTGCTTAATGTGTTACTTTGTTCTTATGAACTTAATACTCTAGATGAATGCTGGATAGCGGTCGATGTGTGGAGTAATAGTAGTAGATGCAGGTAGGAGTCGGTCTACTTGTTATGGACGTGATGCCTATATACATGATCATGCCTAGATAACGTCATATATATTCGCTGTTCTATCAATTGCTCGACAGTAATTTATTCACCCACCGTAACACTTATGCTCTCGAGAGAAGCCTCTAGTGAAACCTATGGCCCCCGAGTCTATCTCTTATCATATTTGCTTTCAATCTACTTATATTTGCATCTTTACTTTCTTGCATCTATATTATAAAAATACCAAAAATATATTTATCTTATCATACTATCTCTATCAGATCTCACTTTCGCAAGTGGCCGTGAAGGGATTGACAACCCCTTTATTGCGTTGGTTGCGAGTTCTCAGTCTGTTAGTGTATGTGCGTGGGACTTTTGAGGAGCCTCCTACTGGATTGATACCTTGGTTCTCAAAAACTGAGGGAAATACTTACGCTACACTTGCTGCATCACCCTCTCCTCTTCGGGGAAAACCAACGCTAGCTCAAGACGTAGCACGTACCAGTGCATTGCCTGATGTAGTACTAGGCACGGACAAACGGGCTCAATTTTGTGCTCATCCTGGTGTAGTAGTAGTAGTACTAGGCAATGCAGTTGACGGGTGACCTTGACGAGCGGCGACCGAGGGAATTGAACCGTTCTCGACATGGTAGGTAACGTTGTCTAGTTACTAAAGCATCCCTCCGTTGTTCATCGGTAGTCAATATGGACCGGGGACACGAGGGGAATTGCCTAGGGCTAGAATTCTGGCCGCCAGATATTTTGACTTGAAACGCTGAGGCTCGACTGGTTGGGGTTGCCTAATGTGCGTACCACACACACCACCTAAGGACACGAGCCCGTTTTTTTAGGATCAACACGAGCCAAGGTCTGGTTGGTACGCCGTTGGGTCCTACCATTCGAGAATACGAAAGAAACCTTTTAAATTGCCGAACGAATCTATGTGTATTACAATACCCGTATTTTCCTTGCAAATACTAATCTCAACGTGATAATTGATTTATGACGAGTTGTTGAATTAGAGTGAGTTTGTGATATAGTGATCTCAACGTGGATTTCACATTTCATGGTATCCCTAGTAAGTTTTCAAATGCAAATTCAAATTTAAAAGATGAACAATATGGAGGTGATAAAACTTTGTATGTATCAAGCATATGACCACACACACACACACACAAACACACACACACACACGCACAGAGAAACACACGCACGAACACAACAACAACCCAATAAGTATAGTCCATCTATTTTTCCAACCCATGCATGTATGACATGAATTCAAAAATACTCCTTCTATTCCTAAATATTAGTCTTTTAGAGAGTTCAACAAGTGACTACATACGGAGCAAAATGAGTGAATCTAGACTCTAAAATATGTCTATATACATCCGTATGTGCCAGTCCATTTGAAGCATCTAAAAAGACTAATATTTAGGAACGAAGGGAGTAAAATGTAAGACATCCATGGTCCTCAGTTCAATATTTAAAATGAACATGAAACTGAAACATGGATATTAAGTCTAGTACTACAGTACATGCAAATGTTGTGTTTAGGCGGAGCTATGATTGTAGGGGGTCAACCCCTCGACCTTAGATAAAATTGTGGAGCTCTGTTTAGGGTTGTTTAGATTATATTTGTCCCCACCCTCCCAACCACCGATTGGTTGTGCACGCCCCACCCCTCCTCCCGGGGAGAATATCATGTGCCCCCATACCTTAGATGCTATATGCCGATACGATTTGCTTGGAGCTTGTAGATTTGAGATATAGCAGCTCACATGATGTGTCTTAATTTTTTTGCAGGAAACCTTGATGGGTTTGAGAATTGCACACAATTTGTACAAAAACTACTTAGATGCCCTTTGATCCCATATCCAACGACCTCGAAGCTCGTATCACTGTAGAATCTAAGATGAAGGAGGACATCATATTCTCCTGTATGTAAGAATATCATGTGCTACCACACCTTAGATGCTTTGGTGATACAAGCTCTTCGGAGGCGTTGGATTTGTGACCCAACACCTCCTCGGTGGTTCGAATAGTTTTTCGCAGAAAAGCCCCAAAAGAGTTCGGCCACTTCTTACAAGCACAAAGACTGCTCAGATGCCATTGGATCTCAGATCAAACAACCTCCAAGCTCGTATCACCGTAGCATCCAAGCCACGATAGCACCTTATGTTTTCTCGCACGGGAGAGTATGAGGTGCTCCCGCACCGTAGATTCTATGGTGATACGAGTTCACTGAGATCTAACGGCCCACAGTAGGAGGTTTGAATGTTTTTGCAATATACGGCTGATAGAGTTTGGGAAATGCGCAGAAAGTACAAGTACTATGCATGTGCCATCTGATCACTGATCATACGACCTAGATGCTCATATCACCGTAGCGGGTAATTAAGCTACGGGGAGCACCTAATATGAGCACCGGGGAGCCGTTAGATCGAAGATGCAGCGGCACACACGAGGCCTGATTGTTTTATTTGCAAAAAAAAACCTTTGGAGAGTTTGGAAATTGCGCATAATCACAAAGACTACTCCCAAGCCATTGGATCTCACTTCCAACGATGTAAAAACTCGTATCACCATAGTATCTAAGCTGCGGGGTGGATGTGATATTCTATGCCGCTATCATTCTTGTTCGTAAACTAGCAAAATACGTGTAACTCGTGGCGTTACTTGTTTAACCGCGCAACGTGTTTGTTCAAAAAACCCATCCTACACTGAAATATCGAAACAACACACGGGGGTCCCACTTGTCATTAATCAAATTTGGAGCTAAAACTAACAAATCTGAAAGACGAGATTCGAACTGGCAACCTGGACTACAAAGTGTAAGTCGATAGCTTGAAAAAACGAACGGTTGTTGGCCTTGTCCCATAACTTGATTTTATACAGTACTTGCATTGAGTAGAGTAGAGGGAGTGCCTCATCAACACGTGCATGACCGTTGTCTCACTTACTGGTGGGTCCCAGGTCTGCGATCTCAATCTCTCTTCTCTCCATCGTCTAACCTTTGCACGGGCACACACGAAGAGTGGCGCTAGCTTCCCGTGGTGTTATTACAACTAAAAAAGCTTGGAAAATAGAAGAATCGCCTAGAACAAGAGACGTTGTGGCTGGTCGAGACGGAGCTAACCGTGCCACGTTTGCATGATGAAGCTGTGTGGCTAGTGGGGTGTTTTCGACTGACTGGCTGGGTCCCGAGGTCGAACCATAGGTACTACGTCTGATATAGTATATTTTTACACGCACATTTTTCCTCCTTGCCGAGACGTGGCACACCCTACCGCATGGTTTCCGGGTCCTCCCGGGTGGTGCATGCATATATTCTTCCTAACATGGGACGCCCTACCGTGCATTTTCTGGGTTCTCCTCGGTCATAGCGCCGAAGAAAGTAAATGAGTCGTCAAATCATGAAAGACCACCTTTCCCGCCGAGTACATCAGTGAAGCACGGTGGCTAGCTAGTTGGGCTAGTTCGACCGATTAGCTAGGCCGCTGCCACATTTGTTTTTTCACCCCTTTTTTTATCTACTTGCCGGCAGGTAAATTTAAATATCCACGGCGGCGTTGCTCTGGTGTTTGGGTGCGGCAGGATTTTTAATTTTTTGATTGACGGGAGCAGGCTCGGCAGGATTTTTAATTTTTTGATTGACAGGAGCAGGCGCGATAGCAATTAGTCATGATGACTCCGCCTGTAAAAACCCACTGCTCCCTGATGTGAGAAGTCGTCGACTAGTGTTTTACCGTGGTGAAAACCAAAAGATTCCCCACTCCTCGGCTGGCTCTCTCCGCCTTCCCGTAGATTGCATTGCCTTTCAGCCGTTTCACCCCCTTTGCTTCCTCTCCCCATTGCTTCTACCTGGTGCCATGGCGGTGCAGCAGATCACGGAGTCCAAGGTGAGGCGCCTGACACAGGAGCTCCATGCCAAGGATGCGGACCTCAGGGACAAGGACGTGGAGCTCTGTGAGCTCAAGGAGGAGAGGAGTGCCATGCTCCTCCATTATGTGCGGGAGTTCACGGAGCTTCAAAAGCGGCAGGCGTCCACCACAAAGATGCTCGAGGCGTCGGCGGCATTGCTGTAGAAAGCGGGAGATACGATAGGCCAGCAAGGGAGCCGGCTGGAGCGCGAGCGGGCCAACCGTGACGAGGTCCAGGATTGCCTCAGCCACTTGGTGAACCAAGTTGCCACGCACGTGTTGCGGCTGCGCTATGCCTACCGTTGTGCCAACGCGACGATGCCGGCCGTCGGGCTAAACCCGTTCAACCACCCGGTCGACTTCAACGAGCTACGACTTCCTGACCTGGTCTCCTTCTTCACCTATATCTCCGAGGAGCTGAGCCGTCTCTGCGCGATGATGGGGGCTAAGCTAGACAAGGAGGGGTTGCGAGCTGCCATCGCCATTGCCGGGCGAATCCTTTCAGGGCTCAGTCACCGGAATCCATTCGTGCCATTGGACGCCGTCTTTGACGAGCTGGCTCCCGTCGACCAGGAGCGGGCTCTATGGGCGGTTGCACCCTGCATCACCAACGTCGTGCGCCTCAAGAAGCAGAGGGACTTCGGTGGTGTTTAGGCGCCCTCTGCATGGGCATGTCCATGTCTCGGCGCAACATGACCGTTGGATCAGACTCAGACGGTGTAGATCAGTCACTGTAGCACAAAGCGTGTGGGTGTGTTTGGTTGCATTCTCATCTCAATATAATTGTTTCCTCTTCGTGTATTTTTGTCAACCTACTAGTGTGGACTCATGCACCCTTCATGGTTCATGCACTCTGCCAAACACCCAAAAGTGGGTTGAGAAGGGAACTTTTGCTCCCATCCCGTGCACCCTTCATACACCCTGTCTAACACTATAGGATGTGCTTCATATGGTTCATGTTTCGTGGAGTACTGTAGCACCGTACTCTCCATGCGCTGTGGACCTAGTTCTGTTAACATTGATCTCACTGTTCATTCTCGACCGGACAGTCGAAAAAGCGGTACTATGTTACATATAGGAGTAGTTGACATGCGCACAACATCATTTATTATCGTCATATCTTACTACACTAGCAACAAGATTCTGTAGTACTGACGTATGAACCACTGCACATGCCTAGTAGTAGGAGCACTGTGTATGTTCAAGTGGCTGCCGTGTTTCGCACTCCTCCGTCGTAAGAGTGGAAACGCTTGCTGTAATCATTTTTCTTCAGAATGAAAAACACTGGACACGCTCTACTGTGCGGATCCTCCTCTAGCCATGCACTAAATTACTCACTTTCGCCAACGTGTGGGACAGCCAGCACCTGGGTCCACTAGCCATGCACTAAATTACTCCGTAGTAGACTGACGGTAGACTACCCCGATCGAACCGTCGCAGTAATGCCCAATGAGCCGTCAAATCACAAAACCCCCTCCTTTCTAGCAGTAAGTTGGACGGACGAAGCAACCATCATTTCACTCTTCTCTCTCAGCTTCCTCTCTTGAAGAAAACCCCTACTCGCTTCGCTTCTCCCTCATCTCGTTCCTCCTTTCACTCTTCTCTCTCAGCTTCCTCTCTTGGATGGACGCCGGAGCACCAGCCGACGTGATGTCTATGGCTCTGGCCAAAACCATTGAGGCTCATGGTACGAAGAAGCGCAAGCACCCCACCGAGACTACCGCAGACAAGCTCAAAGCCATCGCCATATCCAAGCCCCCCTCTCTGGGATCCCTCATTAAGCAAGTCTAGGTAATGTCTCTTGTTGACGATCTTTTTCTTGATATTGATCGTGTTTTTTCATCTAACACACAGTACTAGTACTGGTAGTACAACTTTTTGGGTGATCTTGCATGTGATTTTAGTGTGCCAAATGACGGTTCTAAATTCCTCTTTTGACCAAAACATGCGAGAGGTTGACACTGATTTCTTATAGATTACTTTCAACTACTCCCTCTGTCCCAAATTTCTTGTCTTAGATTTGTCTAGATACGGGTGTATCTAATACTAAAATGTGACTTGATACATCCGTATCTAGACAAATCTAAGACAAGAATTTTGGGATGGAGGGAGTAATTTATGAACATCAATGCTACCTTTTAAGAGGGTATATTTCTGAACGGAGGTAGTAATAAAATATGGTTTCTGTTTGAATTAGAACCAGGTCCGCGGTGGAGATGAAGTTCTCAAAGTCATGCCGTGTGAACTGGAAGACCTGATGATGAGTTCTATTGCTGAACTATCTAGCTGACGTGTCCTTGTCGCCACGTGTCTTGAACTAGTGTTTTCCTGTAGCATTGTTGTCAGGCGTGTTCTCGAGGTTGTACTTGACCACAACAATTTCTTGGTTGTGCCTTCGATTACGAAGGGTGTGGTTCTTGTAAAGCTTCCCAATAAATCTGATGCAGCCTGTCTTCATCATCATGTTTATGAGTGGAAAGACCACTCTGTTAGGTTCTCCAAGGTTGACAAGATGGTGATGGTGCATGTAGACATCTCACACGAAGTCCGTGGCCTAGTCAGTTATGCGGGGTTCATCCCGTAGGTCGGTGGCAAGAAATAGTCTGAAGAGTTTAGTTAGTGCAACTTTGCTTGTCTGTAGTAAGTACTATTGTTCAGTACTTGATTTGTGTTTGTGAACCCTGTATTGTTTATTAGTACTGCCGCTTTTGGTGTGTGGTCAGTCCTCAGAACGGTCTATGTTAATGTCTGTCCACTCAATTCAGTCTGTACATTTTGAAGTATCCAGATCATATTTTTTGTGAGGACGGTTTATCAATTATGGTTACACTCCAATATATGTATGCATTACAGGGTTTATCGCACCCACCATGATTTCCAGTCCCATGGATGTTCGGTCCATACGATTTGTCATGACCTTTGGACTGTCCTGCTTGTGGGAGTAGGCAGGGCCCCTGCATGCCACGCGTAGTTGGATGATCAATCTTCTGTTTAGTACTTCAACATAGTGATTTCCTCGTAAGGATTCACTCGTGTCACATCAAGTAAATCTTATTGATTTAATGTCGTGTTTTCTTTCTTTTCCTGCAATTTTATGATGCAGGTTTTGCCATGTGACATTCATCACAGAATAAACTGTTTGGTTTGCTCTACGATGGCTATTTTTGCAGGTTTCACTTCTTATGTCATGTCAGTAACGAAGGCACTGTCCATCACTTCTATTACTGGAAAAAAATTGTATCAGTCTGTTGTCTGAGTACAAGCTGAATCCATATGATGAACTGTAGTTTGGTTTAACAAAAATGCCACAATTAGTCCTTCTCGTGTTTAAAAGAAATGAAGAAAAAACTGGATCATGGTCACGGATCCTAGTCAAGTTAGAAAGCTGATCATAGCAGACCAGACACGATCGCCGCTGTCTCACACAGATCGAGCACCAGCAGTTGGTCTAGCACTGACAGCGGCAGCAGCTCAGTCTGATCCAGCTGAGGATCGGGCACCGACCGCGTCAGCGGATCAGTCTGATCTACCGGAGGATCGGGCATCGACACCGGCACCAGCTCTACAAGGAGCACCATCTCCGGCAGCAGCAGCGGCTTCGGCACCTACACCAACACTTGCACTTGCATTTGGTCCGGCCCGTGCAGTTGCACCGGCAACAGACTGGGATACAGTTCACACTTCATATACCAAAGTCCTTACAAAAACTGACATGTCCACCTTCTTGGTAGGCATTTGCCACCCAAGTGCTTTGTTCTTTTTTCTTTCCATGTTGTTTCACATGATTCACTGTGTTGATCTAACTGTTTGGGTATGTCTTCTTGTTTGCAAACAGGGAATTCCTAGAGCAACGAGGGAGTCGTTCAACAATCCAAGCGGCCGTGGCCAAGTTTCTCTTACCATGTGCAGCCTTGGTGTGAATGAACCTGCTCAATATACCGTAAGTACAAAGGATGGTCGCATGATGATTGATGCTAAAGGATGGTCAAGGTTCAAATCTAAATCATATCTTGCGGTAGGGGATGATGTCAAAATCGAACTTTCTCGGCAAGGAGAGCTGGTCCAAATCAACTTTGAAATTCTTCAGTAGCAACATGCAACTGCCGAACTGATCTATCCTCCGAGAGATTTTGATGTAATAATCTGGCATGGTGAAACAAGTGTCCTGTGTGTATAAGTAGTACGACAGTATTATTTATCACATGGTATATCGTTGATAGAATTGCAACTCTGATTGTTGGTTAGGAACTGTCGTTCGATGTCATTCCAACATCTGCCATGCTTTATTCAATTTTGTGTATTCGCCTTGCGACAGCATCTAAAACCAGTGCAGTACTGATCGCTTGCAATATGAAAAGCGCTGAGGTAGAACACATGGGCCCCCAAACATGCAGGGTCGGCCTGCGGCCCAAAGTCCAGAACCGTGAGCCTATCTGAGTATTATATTCTCAGCTGAACTCCCATAAAAAAAGCTGAACCCCCATGATGCCCGTGCGTTGCAGAGGGAGTATATTTCTCGGCAAGGTGAGCCTGTGATATAAAAGATTTGTATATTTATTTACATAAGGAGTATATCTCTGTCAAAAAAAATATTTATGTGTAACTAGTTACTCCTGTCTTTCTACTTCCTTTCGCTGATATGTGGGGCAACCGGCAATGGGGTCCACGTGCCATATGCACAAATTAGAGTGCACAGCTTCACGATAGGCACACCATGGTCGTAGCGCCGCAGTAATGCCCAATGAGTCGTCAAATCACAACCCCCCTTTCCAGCTTTAGCAGTAAGCTGGACGGACGAAGCGGCAATATTTCACTGGGCCTGAACCCCCTTCTCCCTCGTCTGCTTGTTCAGAGAAAACCCCCGCTCGGCGATTGCATAGGTTTTCTCATGGAGAACCAGGTACGAATTCTTCATCCATCCCCGATAAATCCAAGTCCCTTGGTCGCAGGTAATCCTAGGATGGCAGCCGCCGCTGTTGATGCATTTTTCTTCATACTGAATCTAGTGTGTTTCAGTTGCAGTGCCCAAAGTGCGAGTACGCTACAGATTTCTGCGCCCTCGGCGAGATGCCACACTTGTTCCTTCTCATCCTACCACATCATTTTGAAACGCGCATAGTATGTTCCTAGAATCCTCTTCTCTATCCGGGAGGGTGAGTTTTTTTTGAACATGTTGTGTTCTCATATTATTTTTCCTGCAGTGTATTATTTGCTCTGCCAGAACACATGTACTCAAGATGCTCGGCCTTGCCATAAATGAATACACTAGTTTAATGGTCACAGTGAAGACAATCCATGGATATTACTTCCGAGTTGGGTTCATGAACCAAGAAGATCGCTGCTTTTTATGGCCGAACTTGGATAAACTTTCTCAAGTGTTACGGACTGAAAGTTGGCACACGAATGTTGATGGAAATAGCAGAACCTGGTCTCATCTTCACTGTGATCTTCCACCCCGACGTCGTTCCAATTGTTCATCCATGTTAGCTGTGTATCTGGTTCTTGCTTGTTGCCTCGATTACTTCTTAATCCACCTATTTTGTCTAAGTAATCACAATTTAACTTTAGAAGTAGCAACGAATCTCTCACGAAGATGCTACTTCTAACTAATATTTTCTTATAATTGGTGGCATGTGTAGGTTTTCTCAGAGTTAAGCAGTCTGCTCGTTTGTTACTCTGTAATAACTAGGCTATTAATAATGACACTGAAGTTGACTGAATCGACATCCACAAGTTCCTACGCTTTATTGATCGTCTTGAGGTCCTTGTGGGGCGTTTCAATGGTGGAAGGCCACGTGGGATATGTGTGCCACTGCTGCACTCATTGAACAGGTCCAACTGTATTGAGAAACTTATGGTACGAGCTGTTTTCTGTTATATATGTTGTTCATAAACTATTGCTTATACATAGTTTTATAGCTGTGATCTTCTTGAAACAGGAACTGTCGAGTTCTATTGTTCCTATACAGATGCCTGACCATGGTCGGGTCAGACTTGCGCTTGGTCACAACATGATGTTTATGTTGACCTACTCAATTCCCCTTGGAGGTGAAAAGATACTTATTCGTGGGTGGTCTCAAATAATGAAGGCCCGTCCATCTTGGAGAATAGGACAGAAGATTATGTTCATGCTTTTCCATGGCTCTAAAGCGAATATCCTGTTTATTGACCACGTTGCGAGATGAAGCCGCTTTCAGAAGGTTGTGGATGCACGGGGTGGCGCCTGGGCCTTGTCCTGGGGCTTGGCGGCCTCACCCTTGGTTAACTATAGGCAAAGTAGCACTGTTCGAGGCGTGCTTTGTACGGTTGAACCTGTATAAGTACTCATACTGCTTTCAGCTTTGGTTGTTAAGTGCCCCTGCTGGTTTTAGTTAAGGTTGTTAAGTATTCCTGCTGCTTTTACAGTCTGTCGTGTTTCTTCAGTCCTGTCTTCCTCCAGCCGCCAAAACCAAACCAGCGCCGGCGGGGCCGCCTGCTTCCGCCTCCCATGGCTGGCTGCGCCTCAGTGCACGCATCGCCACCCCACCGTCTCCTAAATCGTTAATGCCGACGTCCTCCGCGCGCTTTGGTGCGCGCGCCGCGGCGCCGCCCTCTCGCGTTGTCAACATGGTCAACAAACAACAGGAATCGGCAGAAGTACGTGGAGAGGATGACAGTAGGGGCCCACCACGTCAGCGTATGGAAAAATAAAATGCTTCCTCCTAGTGTTTTCCTGACATCTGGGACCCACGACATTGTGAGCGTATATAGTCAATAGATAAGAGAACAGCACAAGATTGACTGACACCTAGGACGTAGCTACTCGAGCAGTATTTTTTTTGTTTGGTATTGTTGAGACGGAGCAGGGTTTGAACTGGGCTGTGGCCCGTCTAGCCCAGGCTTATATTTTATGTTCACCATGTGACCAGCCCATCTATTTTTTCTTTGTGAAAATGAGCCTACTTTATTTTTTCTGAAGAATACCCAATCCAGGCCTACTTATTTTCTATGCCCTGATGGGCTGTAACTCTTTCAAGACGCCTGCAAATCTTGAAAGTAATATGAAATGGGTTGTAAATATAAAAATAGATGACAAATTGGCAATTACTTTATAATTTCTGTTTTTTTTACATTTTCAGATTCCTATTTCACTGGGCAGTAACCTAATTTAAATATATCTTCAAAGTACTTTAAATCTGGCTCGACATTTCGGTATTAAAAATAGTTTGGAACCCACAGAAATATGCGAAATTGGCCCTGGCCAACAAAAAAACGACTGCAATAAATTGCATAAGAAGTTGCCATGAGCTATATATAAATTATTTAAAAAAAGAGGGAGTGGTCTAACTTGTGGGCCTATTTAGTTGACGAGTATGCAAGATTTTTTTAGTTATTATATACTACGTTAACAAATGATTCTAGCAGACGTAACCATTGGATGTCAATCCAACGGCCGTCATGTTTCTTCAATCTCTGATCTTCTTGCTCCAACCGCCAAAGCAGCGCCGGCGGGACCGCCTCCCGCCTCCCGTGGCCGACTGTCCTGCCGCACAGACCTCAGCGCCCTCTACTACTCCCACCGCTGGCCAGGGCATCCCTCTACTCACCCACACCCCCTGTTATTCTGCGGCGACGGCAGCCTCACATCGCAGCCGAACCGGTGAACCCTCGTACTCCTCTCCGCGCGGGCTTCCACTGTCGCGTCTTCCCCGGCTCCGCGTCGTCCCCTTCCTAGGCCTCGCCGTCGTCCACCGCCGTGGTGCTCTCGGCATGGCATGGTCAATGTGGTCAATGACCGACTTCCATCGGAAGAGTACTGTACGTGGAGAGGCTGACAGCTGGGTCCACGACAGCCACAAGGAAGTGCCTCCTTATTACGTGGAAAATAATTATTCCTCCACCTGACAGCAGGGACCCACCGGACGTGCCACCAGTATTTCCCAAAAAAAATGTTTCCCCCTGGCTGCTGGGACCCATAGGACGGGCCACCGTATTTCGCGAAAAAAACGTCCCCCCCCCGCTGTCAGCTCGGACGCACCAGAAGTGCCTCCTTATTACGCACAAAAAAATGAATACCCCTGCTAGCTGGGACCAACCTTGGTGGGAGGCTGACTTGTGGGCCTACTAAGTTGACTGGGACGGAGGCCTTTGTCAACTTTAGTCAATATATGAACGATTCTAGCTCTAGTGACCGTACGATGTCCATCCAACGGCCGTAGTGCTTCTTCAACCTCTGGTCTTCTTGCTCCAGCCGCCCAAAGCAGCATCGGTCGTGTCGCCTGCTCCTGCCGCCCGTGGCCGGCTGTGATGCCGCGGAGGCCTCACCGCCCCCTACTACTCCCACCGCTGGCTAGGCCATCCCTCTACGCACCCACACCCCCTGTTATTCTGCGGCGACGGCAGCCTCACACCGCAGCCGAACGAGTGAACCCTCATACTCCTCTACGCGTGGGCATCCACTACCACCTCTTCCCCGGCTCCGCGTCATCCCCTTCCTAGGCCTCACCGTCGTCCACCACCCTGGTGCTCTCGGCGTGTTGTGGTCAACGTGGTCAAGGAATGGCTTCCATCGGACGTGGACTATACGTGGAGAGGCTGACAGTTGGGTCCACGACCGCAACAAGGAAGTGCCTCCTTATTACGCGCAAAATAATTATTCCTCCACCTGACAGCGGGGACCCAACAGATGGGCCACCATATTTCACGGAAAAAATGTTCCCCCTGTCTGCTGGGACTCACCAGCTACATCTTCGCACACAAGGAAGTGCATCCGAAAAAAACGATTCGCCCCCCTGAATGCTGGGACCCACCAGCTACATCTTCGCACGCAAGGAAGTGCATCCGGGCAAAAAAACGATTCGCCCCCCTGACTGCTGGGACCCACCAGCTAAATCTTCGCATGCATGGAAGTGCGTCCGGGCAAAAAAACAAAATGATTCACCCCCCTGACTACTGGGACCCACCAGCTACATCTTCGCAGGCAAGGAAGTGCGTGACAGACGGGACCCACCTGGTCGAAGCGTACGTAGCATTGTCATTTTGGTTGCGAACGTCTACATACATACTGGTCGATGTAGAGGCGCGCACATGTCATAGTAGAGGCGCGCACGTAGCATGTACACGTACGTACAGCGGCGAGGGTGCAAGAAAGAAAATACGGCCACATACGTACATACGGGCAGGGTCTCGAATGCTTACTCGCGCATACGTACATGGCTGGGTCGGAACAGAGAAACAACGTTGTCGTCGTGTTCATGGGGAGCCAACCGGCTGGGTCGGAACAGAATGCGTGGTCGTGTTCATCGGGAGGGCTTGGACGGAACAGGCGATGGAAACGAGGCCTGGCGTACCGCATAACGGAGGAAACGGACCTCCTACGTTCGGAACGGGGTGCTGTTGATCGGGAGGGGTGTGGTGTACTGCAAAACGGAGGAAACGGACATCCTACGATCGAAACGGGGGTCCTGTTGATCGGGAGGGGTGTGGCGTACCGCAAAACGGAGGAAACGGACCTCCTATGGTCGAAAGGGGGGTCCTGTTGATCGGGAGGGGTGTGGCGTATCGCAAAAC